>NC_059358.1:3060579-3070579 GCF_019703515.2 Myxocyprinus asiaticus | reverse complement strand
AGTCAAGTTCTTCCACAACAAACTCGCTCATCCATGTCTTTATGGACCTTGCTTTGTGCACTGGTGCGCAGTCATGTTGGAACAGGAAGGGGCCATCCCCAAACTGTTCCCACAAAGTTGGGAGCATGGAATTGTCCAAAATCTCTTGGTATGCTGAAGCATTCAGAGTTCCTTTCACTGGAACTAAGGGGCCATGCCCAGCTCCTGAAAAACAACCCCACACCATAATCCCCCTCCACCAAACTTCACAGTTGGCACAATGCAGTCAGACAAGTACCGTTCTCCTGGCAACCGCCAAACCCAGACTCGTCCATCAGATTGCCAGATGGAGAAGCGTGATTCGTCACTCCAGAGAAAGCGTCTCCACTGCTCTGAAGTCCAGTGGCGGTGTGCTTTACACCACTGCATCCGACGCTTTGCATTGCACTTGGTGATGTATGGCTTGGATGCAGCTGCTCGGCCATGGAAACCCATTCCATGAAGCTCTCTACACACTGTTCTTGAGCTAATCTGAAGGCCACATGAACTTTGGAGGTCTGTAGCGATTGACTCTGCAGAAAGTTGGCGACCTCTGCGCACTATGCGCCACAGCATCCGCTGACCCCGCTCTGTCATTTTACGTGGCCTACCACTTCGTGGCTGAGTTGCTGTCATTCCCAATTGCTTCCACTTTGTTATAATACCACTGACAGTTGACTGTGGAATATTTAGTAGCGAGGAAATTTCACGACTGGACTTGTTGCACAGGTGGCATCTTATCACAGTACCACGCTGGAATTCACTGAGCTCCTGAGAGCGGCCCATTCTTTCACAAATGTTTGTAGAAGCAGTCTGCATGCCTAGGTGCTTCATTTTATACACCTGTGGCCATGGAAGTGATTGGAACACCTGAATTCAATTATTTGGATGGGTGAGCGAATACTTTTGGCAATATAGTGTATATATATATATATATATATATATATATATATATATATATATATATATATATAAAATGTATTTATTTTTTTATGTTTTTGCATAAATACAATTAAGCCTGTTTTTTGGGCCATTAAGTTTTTTTTTTTTTTTTGCATTAGTGACATACCCCCCTAAATGCTTAATACCATTATATATATTTTACTTTAATTAAAGTAAATTTTTTTTAAAGTATTAATTTTATTCATATTATAATTTTCATTTTTCTTAATGGAGATTCTCATTAGATTTTCATTACTGTATTACAGTAATAAAAAAGTATAAAAATAAAAATACTGCATCAACATTGATTTCTTTAGTTTTCTTTTATGCATTGTGGGGGAGGAAAATGTGCTTAACTGTCATGAAAATAAAATCACAATACAAAAAAATCATAATGTTCCTAAAAATAGGCTTCTATTTCTCAACAGAAAAAAAAAAGAGAAATAATTTATTTTAAGTAAACGATAAATGATAATTTCTTATTTATTTATTTTGATTTTGGGGTGAAATATGACCTAGACAGGTTTCGTGAGATTCACTTACTCATTTTATGAATGGGTAACTGTTATAACAACATTTTCATTGGTGTTCTTGAAAACGTATAATGCATCGAACTCCAACTCTACAGTGTTTACATTTTTTTACATCTTTTTTGTAATTCCTAATTTTCTTAATGGAGATACTTATTATATTCTCATAACTGTATTACAGTAAAAATTACAGCAATAACAATGACTTCTTTAGTTTAAATGATACATTTAAGGCAGTTAAACAAATACTACCATGATGGCTACCATAAACATACAATTTAAATCATATATTATTATTATTTTTGCATTACGGTAATGAGAGTGAGATGTTTGCATTGTGGTAATGACTGACATTTTTTTTTTTTTTGGCAATGAGAATAAGATGTTTGTTTTGTTTTTTTTTGCATTACGCCATTGAGAATGGGGGAGTAAAATGTGCTTGATTGTCATGATAATTCATTCACAATGCAAAAATTCCTAATGGTCATAAAAACAGGCTTTAATAAATTATATGATAAATACTTTCTTTTAAATAAATGATAATTTCTTATTTCTTTCTTTTGATTTTGCAATGAAATATGACCCGGATATGTTTTTGACAGGTTTTGTGAGATTTGCCCACATACTATATTTTGAAAACACATTTGATAAATGCGTAACATTTATATTAACATTTTCTTGGTTCAATGATCTGAAAACGTATAGTGCATTGAACTCCAACTAAACATGGCACAGCTGTTGCCCTGATGTTACTCCTGGTTTGCCACAATGTAATTTGACCACTTCACTGGAGTCACTAAAACTACAGACAGTAATGCGCATTACTGAAAGACAGCTCGCTGGCCAACAGGTTCATGTGCCTGCTTTTACAAGTCACGTATTTTTGTTGCACTCTGGGATACTGATTGACACAAAACATGAAACGTGGTGGATTTATCTGTAGTTGAATCAACTTGTCAATTTGTATTGAGAGCTCATATGCAAACTTTAACAAGATTGCAACTGGTCACTTGTGCTGAGACGTAAGGCATCCCTTTACTCACAAACGTCTTTTATGCCCCATAATGTCAAAGTCTAGCTCTCTTTGATGTTAGTCTTCAACATTGCCTTCCTTTACCACAGACTTACACAACTCGAGCAATATCACAAGCAAAGCACTCGCTAACCGTATGGGAATACCATTATGGCATTTATAGGTCTTTTTGGTGTTTTTTAGCACTAACTTGTGTTTATGGTTTATGGTAGATCCTGTAGGTGAAGGAAAAACATGCTACAACATGTTTTAAATGTATCTTGTTGGTAACATTTGCAGAAGTATCTTGTGACTGAACTAAACCACAGATTTGACTGGCTTATGCTAGCACTCGCTACACTGCGTGGCCATAAATTAACCAAGACTTGGGGCAAAAATGCAGCAGAAAGTGATACATTTTTATCTGTTATCTAACATTAGATATACATAATATTTCACAACTTGAAAAACAGCAATTCAATAGAGAGCTGTATAATGTAACATTATTACATACCATTTATAATGTATTCCAGCAGAGCGTTAATTAAACTTAAAACAGATTTTTGTCTTGTTTTCCTAAACATTCTTAAAACAAAATACATTTACTTGAGAAGTAAAATTACATAAGATATTAAGATTTCAGAGAAGTCAAAATTTTGTAAACTTTATGCTTATGACAAGAACAACCTATTTGCTAATGGTGTAAGAAAACACACACACACACACACACACACACACACACACACACACACACACTGTTATTACAGCAACTGTTATTTTATCCTGTTATTATACTGTAGCATTTGTGTGTGTTCATGTTTCATGTTTTTAATCCCATGTCTTTTATTTTGAAAGCATAGTTCACTGTTTCCTGTTTCCTGTCTTTGTCATGTGATTTCCTGGTATTGTTACGTGACCCTCATGTTTCGTGTGTTTTGTTATTATTGGTTCTTGGTTTATAAGTCTTGTCTTTTCATTGGTCCATGTGTTTATTGTCTTGTTATCAGTTTTATATTCTCATTGGTTGTCTTGTTAACCTAGTCTGTGTATTTAAGCCTTCATGTTAGCTTTTGTTCCTTATCATTTATTGATCATGTAATGTTTGCTTCTCTTGTTAATGGTTCTCGTCAAATCTAGTCAAGTTTAGTCTCGTCATAGTATTGTTTTTATTTTTTTGGATTCACGTTCTGCAATATATTCACGCTTTATTTTAATAAAACTGCACTTGGGTTCTTCACTTCATCATCATCTTCGTCTCGTCCTGTCTTTAGCCAGCCTCAGTGTTAAATATACAGACAGCTCCTCCTAGAGCTTTTAGGTTACATCCACCAAACTTGACAAAGACCTTCAGACTGTTCTGGAATAGTGTACTAAGTCTTTTCCAACTGATCTGACTTAGTTTTTGCACAGTGGACAATGAAAACATTGACAAGTCCCATAGACTTACATTGACGGAAGGTTAAAATGCCAATAGAGTGCTTGTTCATTCAAACATGGCATCTGTAAAAAATTTAAAAGTAAACAACACAAAAATTTCTTTAATCTGTTTTAAGTTGCTCTGTCGGTCGGTCGGTCTGTCTGTCTGTCTGACAGTTTGTCTTGCTGTTACAGGTGCATCTCAATAAATTAGAATGTCGTGGAAAAGTTCATTTATTTCAGTAATTTAACTCAAATTGTGAAACTCGTGTATTCAATAAATTCAATGCACACAGACTGAAGTAGTTTAAGTCTTTGGTTCTTTTAATTGTGATGATTTTGGCTCACATTTAACAAAAACCCACCAATTCACTATCTCAAAAAATTTGAATATGGTGACATGCCAATCAGCTAATCAACTCAAAACACCTGCAAAGGTTTCCTGAGCCTTCAAAATGGTCTCTCAGTTTGGTTCACTAGGCTACACAATCATGGGGAAGACTGATGATCTGACAGTTGTCCAGAAGACAGTCATTGACACCCTTCACAAGGAGGGTAAGCCACAAACATTCATTGCCAAAGAAGCTGGCTGTTCACAGAGTGCTGTATCCAAGCATGTTAACAGAAAGTTGAGTGGAAGGAAAAAGTGTGGAAGAAAAAGATGCACAACCAACCGAGAGAACCGCAGCCTTATGATTGTCAAGCAAAATCGATTCAAGAATTTGGGTTCAAGGCATCAAGAGCCACCACACACAGACGTGTCAAGGAATTTGGCTACAGTTGTCGTATTCCTCTTGTTAAGCCACTCCTGAACCACAGACAACGTCAGAGGCGTCTTACCTGGGCTAAGGAGAAGAAGAACTGGACTGTTGCCCAGTGGTCCAAAGTCCTCTTTTCAGATGAGAGCAAGTTTTGTATTTCATTTGGAAACCAAGGTCCTAGAGTCTGGAGGAAGGGTGGAGAAGCTCATAGCCCAAGTTGCTTGAAGTCCAGTGTTAAGTTTCCACAGTCTGTGATGATTTGGGGTGCAATGTCATCTGCTGGTGTTGGTCCATTGTGTTTTTTGAAAACCAAAGTCACTGCACCCGTTTACCAAGAAATTTTGGAGCACTTCATGCTTCCTTCTGCTGACCAGCTTTTTAAAGATGCTGATTTCATTTTCCAGCAGGATTTGGCACCTGCCCACACTGCCAAAAGCACCAAAAGTTGGTTAAATGACCATGATGTTGGTGTGCTTGACTGGCCAGTAAACTCACCAGACCTGAACCCCATAGAGAATCTATGGGGTATTGTCAAGAGGAAAATGAGAAACAAGAGACCAAAAAATGCAGATAAGCTGAAGGCCACTGTCAAAGAAACCTGGGCTTCCATACCACCTCAGCAGTGCCACAAACTGATCACCTCCATGCCACACCGAATTGAGGCAGTAGTTAAAGCAAAAGGAGCCCCTACCAAGTATTGAGTACATATACAGTAAATGAACATACTTTCCAGAAGGCCAACAATTCACTAAAAATGTTTTTTTTTATTGGTCTTATGATGTATTCTAATTTTTTGAGATAGTGAATTGGTGGGTTTTTGTTAAATGTGAGCCAAAATCATCACAATTAAAAGAACCAAAGACTTAAACTACTTCAGTCTGTGTGCATTGAATTTATTGAATACACGAGTTTCACAATTTGAGTTGAATTACTGAAATAAATGAACTTTTCCACGACATTCTAATTTATTGAGATGCACCTGTATGTCTGTATTATCATCAAACTTTTAAAAACTCATAAACTTTCAGACAAGGCCATTTTTAAAGGTATAGTTCACCCAAAAGTAGGGGGCGCTATGCATGAAAAATGTGAATCACCCAAAACAGAAGAAGAAGAAAGTGACAGGGAAGTGGAGATTGCCTGAGCAGGGAGGAGAATTTATAGTAACAAAATGACTTAAATATTGATTTGTTTCTCACCCAAGCCTATGATATCGCTTCAGAAGATGTGGATTTGACCACCAGAGTCATCTAGAGTACTTTTATGGTGCACTTATGTGGATTTTGAAGCTTCTAAATATTGGCACCCATTCACTTGCATTGTATGGACCTACAGAGTTGAGATATTCTTTTAAAAATCTTAATTTGTGTTCTGCTGAAGAAAGAAAGTCATACACATCTGGGATGGCATGAGGGTGAGTAAATGATGAGAGAATTTTCATTTTTGGGTGAACTATCCCTTTAAGCCATCATTAAAGTTTGTCTAGTTATGTTATGATTTTGTGTGCATTACAGTATAGTTTTGTGTTTTATGGTTTTATATATTTCAATTAATTGAAGTTTTAACATGTATGGAAGGCACGCTGTTTGTTTTCAGGTGGCAAATTTCCACCCTTTACTTCAATTGAATTTCTATCACTGGTACATTGAAAAATATATATATATATATATATATATATATATATATATATATATATATATATATAAACATTGACATTTGTTTATTTTTGCATTAAGACGCAGTCACATTTACTTTTGCACGGCAAAATGCCACAGGTGAACTGCAGTTATCTTAATGGGAATCCGCAGATCTGGAATTTCGCCTGTTGGAATTTTGCCCGCGGAATTTCACTGCTAAGGTAAATGTGACCAACCCTTTAGACAAATTATTAATTCAGAACGCCATTGGTAGCGCTGGAAATGTGTTAACCTGAAATCACATTTAGTTCAAAAATCATGCTACAAAAGTCACGCTACACTTCTCACTTTGGGACCAGTAAACTCTAAAATGGGTAAAATGCAAGCCGTTGTCAGCTCTGCCTGTAGTTTCCTTGCAAACACATTCAGACCTTCGTTCTCAGGTCTGTCCTGATGTCAGAAGGTCATTAAAAAGAGTAATAATTCACATTACAGGTTTCCACAGATTAGCTTCAGGAGTCTTCGCTCTCTCTGACCCCTCAGAAGGGAGGTTACGCCTGAGAGACTGAAGTGAAAAGAGCTGTCCTCTGATTTATGACCTTCTGCTGCTATCGGATCTTCTCTAGCACCAGGATGGGTTTTGTGAAGCACCTAAACAGACCCTCCCAGAAACCCCCCCTTGTCACCCCAAGAGTGTTAGGTTTCAGAGCACACTGAAGTACATTTTGTAGCTTAAACGCACATGCAAAGTTTCCATGATTCCAAGAACTTGTTTTCAATATGCAATTTTAAAGAAAAGTGTTTATTTTTTAGATGCTTTAATGGCTGGTCACCATTTCTTTATAAGCTTATGGCTTTTCAAGCAGTTTGAAAGTGATCTGCAAGAATTTTGGCTTACATATGTACACTTCTGACAAACTCAGACCCATTTAAAGCAAGTTTTATCACCTTTAATTGTAATCCTTTGATGTGATATTTTTTTATTACAAATTGAGATTGTAGTCTCTTAATCTGAGTTCACGAAAATTGCATGCATTGCTAGATTTTTACATTTTCTTGTAAACATGAGTGGTGCTTGCCTATGCAAAATATGTTGCCACAATGCTTGGGTGTTGCTCTGCAGTTGCCATGGTTTTTCATGTTTTTTAATAACAATTTATGCGTGTTGTAAGGTGTTTGCTTGGTGTCTAGATATGATTTAGGTCCCTCGTTTTTTATGTAAGTCAAAGTTGGTTTTCAGCAGTTTTATCGTCTGCAAGGAGTAACCCACAGATCTTTTCACTCAGAAAAGTAATAGCACAAATGTTCTCAACAAGCCACATAATATGAGGTATCAGTCATGCTCATATCATGTTCACGACAACATTTATACTTGTTCATTCAAACTACTAACCCCAAGTATATGATTAATATAATTGCAATGCTTGCTTTAGTAAGCACCAGTAAATATAAAAGTTATGAAACAATTAAGAAAATGCTTTGACATGGAGTTCAGCATATTACGCTGCTGTGACGGGTCATGACAACTGACCATTTGCAACAATGTACATTATAAATTACGTCCTAAAGTTTCCTAGATTTCACTTTTTCTCTACTTATACAGACAGACAGCAATATAATTTATTCAGGTTATAAACCAGAGAACTATGGAGGGCCAAATTGCTCAAAATAATAAAATATTTATTTATTTATTTGTTAGCATTGAAGGGATAGTTCACCCAAAAATGAAAATTCTCTCATCATTTACTCACTCTCATGATACCCACTTCCTTCAGCATAACACATTAGAAGAAAATGTGAAAAATATCTCAGCTCAGTAGGTCCTTAAAATGCAAGTGAATGATGATACAACTTTTATAGCTCAAAAAATCACAGACAGTCAGCATAAACGTTATCGATACGACTCCAGCTGTTAAACTAATGTCTTCTAAAGTGACTTGATCACTTTTGGTGCGAAAAATGATAAATCTTTAAGTACTTTTTTTAACTATAATCCAACGTTTCTGGTAAGCTTCACGAGAGGGTGGAGATCATGCGGTCTCTCGTGTGACGTATTCACGTTGGCATGTTATGGACGTAATCTCATGTTCTTCTCTCATTTGAGACATCCAGGATGACCACACAAATGCACCATTGTGAGTAAACAAACAGATAAATACAAATCTAAACCAAAACCAACGAAGTTTCTGTACAGCGTTCCTCCTTCTCACTTGTAAACAGCACTGCTCTTCCATGTGTCACACATGTGTCTATCACACGTGCCAATGCGATTACATCATGCACATACCGCTGTTGACCGGAAGGATGATTTAGAGTTGAAAAAAGTACTTAAATAAACATCTTTTTCGCACCAAAAGCGATCGTGTTGCTTTAGAAGACATTAATTTAACAGCTGGAGTCGTATGGGTGATGTTTATGCTGACTGTCTGTGATTTTTGGAGCTACAAAATTCAAATCACCATTCACTTGCATTTTAAGGACCTGCTGAGCTGAGATATTTTTCTAATTTACGTCAAATGAGTTCTGCTGAAGAAAGAAAGTCATGCACACCTGTGATATCATGAGGGTGAGTAAATGATGAGAGAATTTTCATTTTGGGGTGAACTATCCCTTTAAGTTAACATGAACTAACAGTGAACAATACTTTTACAGTGTTTATTAATTTTAGTGAATGTTAATTTCAACATAAACTAATGCATTTTTTAAATCAAAAGTTATTGTTAACATTAGTTAATGCATCATGAACTGACATGAACTAACAATGAACAATAGTATTTTATTTATAAACTAACATTAACTAAGATGATTAAATGCTGTAAAACATGTATTGTTCATAGTTTGTTCATGATACCTAATGCATTAACTAATGTTAACAAATAGAACCTTGTAGTAGGGTTACCATTTATTTATTTAAATAACAATAACCCTGCAAACGAAAATTCGTATTGATACGAATCAATATAATGCTACAATGAAAATGTATGCAAACTAGTGCTAAAATTAAATACTAGGGATGTGTATTGATTTATGTAGTGGTTTACTGATTATTTTAATTCATTTAAATGTTTATTTGATTATTTAATTTGAGTAATTTGGTCCTCCATAAAGGACAGCCCTTTTTTTTTGGCCAATACTATAGCATCTAAAACAACATTAAATTACATGCAGTATATCAGTTCCTATCTAAGGATATTTTCTTCTTCAGCTCTGTTTAAAACCTATTTTTTCTCACTCAAACAATGATTCTTTGCAGCTGTTTGTCTATATTTCCTCCTGTTTTATGTCTTATATCCTTCCCCAAACTGCAACAGAATTACACATGGATCACCATTACACTTCCAGAACAAGTTATACTCCATACTGACTGCATTAACTTTCACGTCCCTGTAGTGTTTATGCCTATGAGAGGATGGATCATTCAGTCCTGTTAGTCTTCCTGACTCATACTCTTATCTCTCAAGCTTGCATGGTAGTGCCTGGCATATTAGATCTGCTGGCCCAGAAGAATTAGGCCAGATTTGCCACACTTGATGAGGCCGGCCAGTCCTGATGCACGTGCCTCCACAGTGCACGAGGGCAAGTATGAACAGAATGACTTTATTCCTCTGTGGCACGGTGACAATCACAATCTTGGCACGCTCCGTCTTTGTAAACCCAAAAAGCCTTTTCAGATTCAGAATTCAA